>NW_028253445.1:0-45042 GCF_964263255.1 Lissotriton vulgaris | reverse complement strand
CCTCCATACTGCCATGTGACTCAGAGGTTACTTTGCCCAAACCAAATCCCTGCAACGTAGGAGTATTAATATCTAAAAATATGGAACAATAAAGGAGTGCCATGAAACATCACGGGCTGCATTACACAAAGTGCCTCAGGGCGCAACAGGCTTTTGTGCCCGCTTTGCTCACCGCCGGGGCACTTTGGTAATACATAAGGGGCTGCAGACAGTTGTACATCCCCTTCTGTAATACCGATAGCGCTGGTGCACATATAGCGCCAGCGCTGTCTTCAGGGGACGTTCCCTCATTTGCAAGGGGGCGTGCCCCATGCAAATGAGGAAATCAATTTTCCTCTGCACCCACGCCATATTGCAGATGCAGGCACAGAGGCGAAGAAGCTCCCCGAAGGCAGTGGGGCACCTAAAAGGTTGGGCACTGTCAGTGAGCCACCTAAAAGCAGCTCTCTGGAGGGGTCAAAGGGGGTCCTATGGACCCCCACATATCCGTTTGCAGACAGGTGCAGTCACAGAGTGGCTTCAAAGCAGCTGCTCTGTTTTTTACATGAAGGTTTTGTGCCCAGGGCAGCGTGAGTTCGCGGCTCCCCTGAGGGCAGCGCATTCATCATAATACGGAGCAT
Source organism: Lissotriton vulgaris (assembly GCF_964263255.1). Classification (NCBI taxonomy): domain Eukaryota; kingdom Metazoa; phylum Chordata; class Amphibia; order Caudata; family Salamandridae; genus Lissotriton; species Lissotriton vulgaris. The sequence continues at coordinate 44,422 of NW_028253445.1, read as the reverse complement.
TTTCCTTCATTGCACTGGGTGCACCTTTTAAACGGAGCGTCCAGGGCAATTAGCAAAGTGCGCTGCATGTATAATGCACCTCCAGAATGCTCCACATGGGGTATCTCATCAGTATTTGTTTGAATAATGACATCTAGAGTTTGAGTAGTGGTGGTCAAGAGGACACAAATAAAAAAAACAGACACTAAGGTAGATTAAACATGTATGTCTCACTAAAGCGTAAATATGATTAAAAAATGGCACAGTTAAAGTACTTTACCATCACTTAAAAGCTGATGATGAGTTGCATGTTTTGGGGCACAATGAAACGCTTGCAGATTTAAAAATGGCGACTAATTGATCCCTAATAATCCAGTACAAAAGAGGGCTCTAGGGCCTTTCCGCAAATATAAACATGTGTAGGTATTGTGCTGCCGTTTGAAAGGCATTCAATGTGCTGAGTATTGGGACAGTTTAATACATTCCATTATCTATCCAAAGTTGTGGTTCTCTAAGAACTTACTGTTATATGTAAATCTCATCAACCTTAAAGCAGTAAAAGCCATTCTAGGTGTTCTGCCTTTCAGCAATGAAACTTTTGCCAAAATACAAAATGAACCCCTATTCCGTAGTGGAAGCAACTGCTATATGGATCTTATTCACCATACAGCTGCAATAAAAACAACTGATGTGGCTAAGACTCTCCTGAATCTTATTTCCACAGCACGTTTTATGCACACATGTTGATGCCATAATAAGTCACTGTCTACACTCGTCTGTGACTATTAAAGAAAGGTAGACCACAACTATACATCTTGGGTTCATGTCATAACACAATGCATGAACCTGCAAAGTTGGGGTGCCACATTCAAAACCTACCAATGATTCTCTCTATCTTGAAATGAAAGGTCCAGATATGCTAAACGTTTTTTAGGTCGCAAATACTCCTTATCTGAGGTTGCAACTGCAAATAAATACAATTGTTCCAAAGTTACCAAACCCATTTTAGGAGTCAGTAAGGATTTACAAACTCCGAAAATGGCTTTCAAAATGGATATCAACATTCTTTTATTGAATGGGTGTGTTGTAGGTGTCCCTTCCAAACAGCAATTCCTGTCTGTATGTATCAATGATTTATGACTGAAATAGCAGTGGTAAAGGATTGAAAAGTTGCCGACCAACAAGTTGGGGTGGTAACTCATTTGCAAAAGGGAATTTTCATCTGTGTAGGCAGTAGTCTGGGGACCACTGCAACTCTAAAAGAAATGTTACACAAAAAAACATTCTATAAACATTCTTTATAGAAAAGAGGGTTCTAAAAAAAAGTTTTTCTTTTTTAAAGGCAGTTACAGATATGGTGATCTGCTGACCCTTGCAGGCCACATTTATGAACTACCTCATGAATTTTAATGAGGTGGTTCAGATTGCTACCCACCCCAATTCAGAATTTTTGGAAGTGACCTATTAATGCATTGGTCAGATTGGAAAATTCTACACTGGGCGTAAAAATACTGGTTACCAATTGCAACCAGTTTTTACAACCACTGTATTAGCAGGTCTGACCCCTAGTTTGTAGATGCACCCTGGTACTAGGCCCATCAATATTGATTAAGCCAATGTGCATGAATAAAATGTTCATTTTACCCAACCAGAAATAATTGCTTCACAAAGAAATGTTGAAGAAGGACATAACTGTTGTTGCCTGTGTGGGGCATAAGCAGCCAGCAGATTTATCCCTTAACTCTAGGGTACTCCCACTAACACCCCTTCCCATTGAAGAACAAGCACAGCACTCCAGGCCCACTTCATGGACCCTTCCATTGTCTAAGATTAGCTAAGGAATGAACACTGTGTTATTGCAGTTTCAGATTTCTCTGTCCGTAAAGGTAGTTCTTGATTATTATCTTTTGTTAGTTTGGACTGCTCTGGGATCAGAGTAAGTCAGACTGGAGAAGAAGACGAATGGGATCTTGCGCTTTAAGAAGAATAAAGATTATTAATCCTGCTAGGAGAAAATCGATGGAGCCCGGAAGGCGAAATGAGCAAGAAACAAGTAAAACTTCAAGTTGCATGAGTGCAATTCCAAGGGATCTGTGTAGAACTGCTGATGTGCTTTGTACTTGAAGACTTCCAGTCCTACTATGTTATTCAATGCTGCTCTTAAATTGCTCACTGCGCATGTGCGTAGGTGGCTTACTCCCAATGCTATGCGGCAAGTGAAGACTTCCTATGATTTGCTATGTATTATATGTATCTGAAAAACTTCAAATGAAGGTTATTTCTTGCGCTTGTTTCCTTACTTGTAGACACATTTTCACTTGAATTTGCAAATATTATACAAATTATATTATCAATTCCTCATTATCAATAGAGCAGATCAATAAAACGTTTCCAAACCAGGTTATTTATGAGGTAACCTGTTTTTTAAGCAATATCATTTCTTCAGGCAGAGTGCTATCTAACTTAGGCAGAAGGCATGATTCATCACTAAAGACACATGCAGGAATAATGTTCAACTTGCAGTATGAAAGCAGTGTATGTGGTGAAGCGCTACTGCTAAGAGGAAGCAAAGAATCCTGAAAATCAGTAATAATGGGAAAACTTTACTCTTTAGCAACCCTAATTTAAGTTATTAAAAAGTCCCCCAAATCACTGGCTACTTTAGTGGCAGTGATTTCCTAATACTTTTTACTCTAAATGTTTTACTTAGGCATTAAAGTAGTGAAATATTAGGAATTCGCTGTGTATGAAAAATGTGTACAGCTGTCAGTGACTGTGCTTTATTATGAACCCATTGTTTTGATGCACACCACCCCTAAATGCTCATTGGAAAGCCTATTTAACTGCATGAAGTAGTCTGAAACAGGTGTGTTTTCCTGAGAGCCACTTATGAAATTAATTTACATACACACAGGTACACATACACTCATTCATACACCAGTTTTCCTACTCAATATTATGCTAACTACAAGCATAATATCACATTTTGCTGAACCACTGCAGATCTACTTGACAATAAATAATACATTTAAAATATGCTACGAAGCCTCTGTTTTTCAGTATTACACAAGGATTTCACATACGAACCAGGTAAAATCCTGAGAAGCCTTGCCATACCTTTGTTGGACGTTTTATATTACAGATAAGCATAAAAAACCTATCCAAATGCAATATATTACTGCAATTATAGATTCCTAGGCCCTAACTAGTTGTACTTTTCATAAAGGAAAATTACATTTTAAATATGTTTATGACCAAATTTACATTTTTTTTTATACCTGCCAAGAATTAGCAAAGGGAGTCCTGACTGGCATACATTGTTTTACGAGGGCAGAGATCTTTGCCACTAGTGTTGAGATGATAACACTCAGTACTCCCATTCAGAGGATGGGAAGTAGGCGTAACAAGGCATGTTTTGCCTGGAATGTTTAGAAGGTTTGACATATATGTGGGGGATTCTCAAACTCCTCACTTTCTATCCTGGAAATGATCAGAGATTTACTCGAGTACAGGGCTAAAGCAGCAAACCTTCCAGGATGGGAAGAAGAACGGATATCCCAGACATGTTAGGGGTGTAGAGTAAGGGCTTGCTTCACTAGTTAAAAGGTTTTCTCTGCAGTAAAAAATATACATTTACAACGAAGGTGCATTCCTTCACTGCTGAGTTCTCCGATTGGAGAATTCTGCAGAGATGAAATGGAGCCTTCACAAAAGGTTAGGTGACATTCCCAGTATGCTTTTAAACTTGTGCATGGTGTACCATTCCAGGTGTACCTCTGGGAATGTTTGTGAATTCAAAAAATATGGAAAAGTACCTCCAGGTAGAGGCTTGTAATGTTCTTTTTTAAATGAGAAAGACGCTATCTGTGCATGTGCAGAAGGAATGCAGGAAACAACACTTGCTTGCTGGTTGCACAGTGTTATTAATATCGTTATCTTTATTTTGGATCTTAAGGTGAACCATAAAAGCATAATTACATCATAAAATACAGAAGAATTAGATTACTATTATTTTTCGAAAGATGAATAGGCATAAGAAAAAATGTAATTGTAATTTACAGTGCATTTCTTATTTCTGTATAATTTAGCTCCTTTAATACTTGTAGACTTCACAAGAATTAGGGCTAGATGTAGGTAGATAGGATTTACCGATTCTAAAATACCGAATTTTACCGATTCGTTATTTTAGAATCGGTAAATGCTATGTAGGTAATAATTCGATAAAAATTACCGAATCGTTAAGATTCGGTAATTACCAAACCGGTAATTACTGTTACCGATTCGGTAAAATAGGGAAAGAGTCAAGGGTGGCAGGGTGTCACTTTGACACCCTGTTGCACCCATGAATAGTGCTTGTGTGCACATGTTGCACGTCTGTCACATGGCACAGGTGTAAATGCACAGATTTGCATTTACAGAGGTATTCGTTATTTACCACCAACTAATAGTTGGTGGTAAATAACGAATCCTTAAAGCACAGAAGTACTCTTCAAAGTGCTTCCTACATGTAATTTACCGATTCAGTAAATACCGAATCGGTAAATGATGATTCGGTAAATACCGAATCGGTAAATACCGATTCTGTATTTACCGAATTGGTAAATTTGCCACCTACATAGGAAATGCCTATTACCGGTCAGTAACGGCCGATTTCGGCCGTTACCTACCGGTAATAGCCTTCCTACATCTGGCCCCTAGCATCTTAAACATATAGAGCCAGATTCACAAAAAGGTAAACTTTACTTGTGTTCTAAACTTAGACCAAATGTCCAAGTTTATGAATTTTGGAATTCACAAAGGGCATTTATGTGTACTATCATTATGTTCGCAAGCAGGCCAGATGTCCGCTATGAGTGCAGACATAACGCTAGTACTTGTAAATGCCCTTTGTGAATTCCCTAAGTCATAAATCTAGATGTTTGGTCTAAGTTTAAACCAAATGTCCAAGTCTACCTTTGTGAATCGGCCCCATATATCCAGAGATATACACCATAAATATCCAATGAAGGAACAGGGTCTGGATTCATGCCAGATTGTCATGGTCACTCACACTAACTTTGTAAATGTACTTTTGTTCATACAGTTTTTTTGTAAAGGTTTTCAATGTGAATATCCTGAGAATCCAACACCAGCCCTGCTCTGCTGAACCTGATTTAATTAAGCTGTGGTGTACATCTTCTACTGATTATGGAAACTATAATAATTACAGGCATCAAAATAATTATAAATTATAGATTAACGCCCATGTTGTAGTTATAATCCTATAATGGTTTACGCTCTTAACTAGTTAAAAGGCACTAAAATACGAATGGACTTTAAAAAGCTATACATTCAATCATAGGCACCCCAAAGATGCTATAAATCCAGCAATAGTTATATAGATATGCTAAGCATGACAGACCCCATACTGGTTGCATTATATTTAATGAGTGTATGCTGCTGACCAATTACAGACTTTAATGTAGCCATGCACGTTAAAATGGATTCCATCTCAGTGAAGAAGACTTTATACTCACCTTTCATTCACTCAGTCTTTTAAAACCCCAGCCCAGTTTTGAAAAATACAAGCATATAACACAATTGTGCCGGGCCATTGGCTCTGGCATAATCAATTGTCCTTCCAATCACTTTTTTGTGTTTAGGTTACAGTGCATACTAACCCAAGAATGGTCAGTCTAGACTTTTATTTTTGCACTCTTGGAATGGGAAAATGTTCTTGGATGGGCAGTAAGAGAATTAATATCTGTTCTGGTGGACTAATTTACACACAACTGGAGTAGTCTGTGTGATCATAGATTTCATTCTAAGCAAATCCACTCAGATTATTACCACTTGGTGCTGGGTACCAATAAACATCCATTATTCTGACAAGAAAATGCTTAAGTGGTAAAAAGGCACTGAAGAAAATAAAGAGATATGTAAGCAGGTTGAAGCTCTATTCTTTGCAACCTACAATTATAATGCAGAGACCCTTGTTACAATTGTAGACTGTTTAAAACACTGTTTAAAAGTATATTTTTCGTCCTCAAATCTTTGATTCAGCATCCATGATTTTCTCATTAGTCTTTTTCTTTATAACATTTTATTTGATACATCCGAAGTTGTGTTTTCAGAGAACAGTATCCCATAACCTGTAAGCAGTGAGTTCTGTCTAAAGCATTTTACACAGACCCACACTTTTTAGTGGATTTAGCTTTGATATGATAAATAAATGCACAATTCCTAATGTTGGTGCCCCTTTGAGAATATAGGGCCTGATTATGATGGAGGTCGGACTTCTGTCTGTCCACCATCGTCCCGGGGCTGGGGCCAGCCTGCCTATGAGGTGGCTGTCCCACATATGCTATTACAATGTGGCCGCCACCACGGCGTCCGCAAAGGCATTTTTTTCCATTGCTGCTGGTGCTGATGGCTGCAGCAACCGTCGAAATGTAAAAAAGAGAGGTTTTGCTTTTCCCTCCACTACTTGGCAAGCACCACATGGTGCCTGCAACATGGTTTAGGGAAATGTAGGGGGGAACCATATATGCCCCCAAGTGCAAAAACCAACTGCCCCTGCACAAGGGGGTCCTGCAACGGGCCCCCAAAGGCCATCCCCACCATGGAAAGGCTATTGGGGAGCCAGCATCATAATCTGACTGGCAGGGCCTACTAGGCACCGCCGGCATGAATTACATGCTGACGGCCTCCGCAGCACCAACGTGCTCAAGGAGCCCATCGGATAAGTGGTGGTCGGTGTTTCCAACTGCCACGGTACACATCAGCCATCATAATATGGCGGGTGGACAATGGCCTCACGATGGCGGTGAACCCGCCACCAACAGTCTGTTAGTGGCGGGTTCACCCCATCGTAATAACCCCCATATTCTTGAATGAGATGTATTTTCAATAAACCATTCCATGTTATTTTTCACCATCATTTTGAGAAGAGTAGAAACCAAAGAGTTATACATAGCAAAAAACAATAACATAATTTATGAGATAATGTGCGTTCACAAAGAAATTGTTTGATTTGGCACTTTTAAATACAAACTATATTCTGGATAAAGTGATCTATGATAGCAATATTTTGTGATTTTTAAGGTATTTTAAAGACCCCCTTAAAACATTGGGGAAAATTACCTTAAATAATTTAAAAATAGCTACAATTGTAATTTCTAACAGATTTATGATTCAGATTTGTAGAATACATGGTCCCCTAACCTATAACCCTATTTCAAAATAAAGGGCACTCCTTTGCTGTCAAAAACGTGTGTACAGATAATGTGTTTAATACTTGTTTTTCAGATGAGAATCACTTCAGTGACTTGCAGTGCTTGTTATTAATTTGACTCCTGAGCTTTGTTAGATTTAGAAAGATAATCTCTCACTTAAGATTCATACTGTTTAATACTAATATAGAAAAAAGCTTATAAAAGTATATGTTGCCTAATATTTCAATCTTGAGATGTGAAAATTAAATGCAAATAGTTTTAGCAATTAGAAGTAGTAAGATTCAGTGCAGCAAAACATTTATTACAATTTTCGTACATTAAAAGCAATGCCATATGCCGTACCTTTGATGTTTAACCTTGAGGAGACTCGGAATGTTTTCAGGATTTTTTTATTTCTTCACATTTACTCTCATAATATTGAGTGAACATCTTACACAAGGTGATTTTGCAATCAAATCTTCATCGATACGCTTTGGGCTCATGAGATTTTTCCTGGTATGGCTTTCTTCAGGCCATAAATAAATTGCATGCATTTGTAGTCTTGCTGTCTAATGGATTACTAAACACTGAGCACAGAGACAACAGTTTACTGCTTTGTTTCTAAGCCATGGGGCCATTGGGAATTAGATTTTGTGATGAGAGCCACATAGGATAAAATGCTCTTTTTTGGCTCACCAGTCAAATGTTTTTGAGTCTCTAGCAAATACTGAGGTTAGCCAGTTGTAAGATGAAGATTGAAACAGTTGCGGTGTTCTACTGGTCCTGTATCCAGGGTTTTTGTGCACATCTTATTTTGAATAATGACTTAGATTCATTGTATTAGATTCTTATCATACAAATATTAAACAGTGTTAATGTTGAGTGGGAGACTGGCTACGAATGCACAAAAGCTTTGAACCTGAAGTTATGAGATCTCCTAACAGAGTATTTCTTATCCAAACCGTATGCATTCTATGCTTCCTCTAATTCCACTGTGATGTTTAATCCAGTAGCCAAGGTTTTAAAAAGAAGTGTATCCGAACATGAGGTATAATGTGGCTTGGTACTGGGATGCCACTTATGTCATGACGTAGCTCTGCCACACACTCATCTGTAGTATTCAAGCACCAAAGAGATGTATTTAGTTATGCAATAAACACTAAAACATACCTGTAGATTCACTTAGATTTTTAAAGCTAATTTCCATTTTTACCATTGCATATTGTCACAGGCAAGAACATAATTGTTTCGTTTTTTAATACCCAAATCCAATGTCATATCCTACAAAATCTGGTACTCTGGAAAAAAGAGTACTCAGAACATAAAAATGTAGACGTGATGGAGTCAACTCCAATACTAAATTTATATTTGTATGTTTCATAGCTTACTTAAATATAAAATGATCAGATTCGCAACTAAGTACATTGCGACATTAGACAAGGAAACAACCGCAAGAAATACGATGGTGAAAGAACGGAAAACCTAGTTTTAATTTCCACTTAAATTGATTGATCAGCGTTGCTTTCGAATAATTTATTGCTAGGCCAAGATGGGACGTTTCATTTTGTATCATATCCAGTCTATGCATGCATCCTCTTGAATTATTGTATAGCTGTGCCTTCTCTGAAGTATCATGTGTTATAAACTTTATGAAAATGACTGGCATATCAAAATAGTGAAAATAACTTTATTCTGTAAATCCAATCTTGTAGCGTGTTAATCCAATGTAAACTGAATTCGCCTTCGATATGAAACGTGAATAGCCGATTTTTTTTAAAACCTCACTGTGAAAAAGGCCAATATTAAGATTAGAGTAACTGTGAATGTCTTCCTGTACATCAGGCCCTGCAATGTTGAGCCATACAGATGAGCCTTTTTCGTTATTTCACTGTATTTGGAGAATTGGCAACTAGGTTGGTAAATTGGCTTTCAAGGTTGAGGAGTAATAAGGAGGGAGAGTGAATAAAAGAAAAGCACACTCTCGACAGTTGCATCTTGTGGCCATCAACATATGTTGATTATGGCGACCAGTACATCCCTATCTCGTTCATAGTCTTTTGCTGCCTTGTGGTGCTAACATTCGCCATGATGCGATTAACCACAACATTATTTACAACAATGTTACTGCTGCAAACAGTATATTCCATTGCAAGTACACAAAACACCGACCTGTGCAATGTTATATGGTGCTAAACAGCCTAACAGTGCAATTTTATTGCAATTTTTTTTGTAATGATTATTGATAGTATAAAGCAGAAAACAGATCGATGAAAAGCAGAAAACAGATCGATGAAAAAAAGTGAATAACGATGTTCGCATCTCCCAAAAGTACTCACAACTCAAAATGAAATGCAGTAAAATAGCACACAATTCTAAACTCCAATATGGGTCTAAATAATGCTTAAGTGCAGAAGAGCACCATCCAAGCACTTAATTTAATCAAGCACCAGCAACCCAGGTGACATACATTGGAGTGAAGAGTTTTTCTCATATACCCATTGCATTTTTTAAAATCATTACATATAGGGAGCACATCTACCTAGCATCAGAAATGTATAAAATGTACATGCATGCTTTGTGTAAAGCACAGTGATTTGTCTGCAAATGTGAGCTGTGATGTACCATGGATTGTAGTGCAGACGTAAATACTTATCCTAATCTCTCAACATCATCCTCAATGTAAAGTTCTCTTGCTCACTTACTCAACCCATATGGCTTCTTCTGTAGACCGAGTGATCGTGCGACTGCAGAAATGTCTTGCCTTTCCTGCCCAAATTACTATTAAAAGTCCTGCTTCACAAAGAACTTTTCTGAAGGCTGCGAGATGCAAAGTGAGAATCTCAGTTTTACAATTTAAGAAGAACAAAGGAGGTTTCCATGTTGTCAGCAGAGCCGAACTGGCCGTGGTGCATTGGGCTCCCAGTAACAAAACCAATAGTGCTGGAGGCCGGTTTTGTTAAGCAGCAGTGTTTCACACCTGCTCCCTCCTCACACCCATTGGTGGGGGCCAGTCTGACAAAATTGCCAGGGCTGGTTTGGGTTCCCATTCCGGCCCTGGTTGTCAAAGTGCTTGAAGGTGAATACAAGAACTGCATTCGTTTGGTGCTCAACTGACTATCATGAATAGTTAACTGTGCCTGACACCGAGTTATTCATTGTCTCCGTATTGCCTATATGGACATAAGAACAGGAAAATGTTGGCATCAGCAGGCTTCTCGATCTCATGCAGCTGTTGAGATTCCATGGCGTTTGTTAAGCCGTGTGTAACTCTACATTTGAAATGCACATTTTTCTTTTTACTCCTTATTGATTGGCAATGAAAGAAAACATGTATTAATATGATTACGCAGCCCATGAGTATTACAATAAGGGCTGACAGAGACCTCTAGGGGCATATTCATCATACTTTCATGTAGAGCAATGCTGTAAGCCACCTTGCTGCGTGACAGGGCAGGAATGATTTGATCCAGCATTTTTTTGAGGCTCACTTGCTTACCATTGGTCCTCTGATATACCTTTTTCTCCAACTGAGAAGTGATGGGAGTTAGCATTAACATTAGTCAAATTTAATTAATGGTGTAACTCATTTGGCTACACAATGAAGACCAGGAATCTGTATCTAAGTTCAGCCAAGTTCATTACAAGTTAATAATCGAATTCAAATAAACAACTCATAAAACCATGCTGTAAAGATACAGAATAACAACTGGGACTCCTAGATGCCTAAAGAAATTAATGCAAATTAGTATGAAACAAACAAGCAATTCTATTACAGCAATGCAGAACAACAGCATCGAAATAATGGTGCTCAGAGAATAATCTAAGCCTCTCTCCCCTATACATTCATAGTCTAGAACTTCAAAATCCAGAGGGTGATTTGGGGAATGAAACCCTAGCAAATCAAGGAAGTTCCATATAGAAAGTCAGGTCAAGACAAAAAATAACCAAGTAGGCAAGTATAAGCATCCCAGCAGCCTGGTCAAGAATCTTCTATGGGTCAGGAATAAGTGTCAGCCTAAGCCACACTTAAGCAATGATCAAAAAGCATTGAGTTCTAAACCTCTCAAAGCCCACTCAGGTAATAGGGCATCGGAAGATGTCTGCAATGAATCTGCAAGAGAGATCGGCATAGAGTCTGCAGAAAGGCAGTCCTGCAAGAGTCAGAAGGACTTTCCAAGGGGCTCAGAAATGGGTCTGAAGGAAAATTCAGTTAGCGTTCTATTTCTCCGAATACTTTCATCAAGGTACTTTTCTCAGGCCATTTCCCCCTAGCTCTAGTACAGTTTTGTATTTGTTCTAAACTAACATGCAGGTGAATACCTTCAAGAAATGTTGAGTTAGCAGAAAAATTAAATCAGATTTATGCAGCATGGTGAAATACAGGCCTTCTCATAACAAGTTTAAACGATCATTTAAATGGTGCATATTTAATATGCATGTGAATATACGTTACCTATGCACAAGGTTTCATACTACATGTAATATTCAATGTCATTAAAATATTCAGTTGCAGGTATCATTGAGAACTACATTTAAATAAAATATCTGGAATAATGATGCACACCTTACATAAATTCAATGTCGTTTCTAGTAGGATTACCTTCTACATATATGAGGATGAGTTTGTTCTCAAAATACAATTCATTCAGTGTTTTTCGTGTGAAGTAGCACATACAGTAGAAACGTCATATTTCATCTCTATGATGAGAACATTATCTTCTAAAAGAGAATGATTCTTTATTTGTCACACTTGGTTATAGTATGACATTTCTGTGAGTAAGTTCTCTAATCCTACAGTGAAGCACTCTTTAATAATGTCAAGTGTAACACTTCCATTATTTCTTTAAACCATACATAAATCATGTGCCAACAGCACTTTCATTCTGTGTGTTTCTTAGGTTTCCATGACGTATAAATGGTGGGCAATGTTTGTGCTGGACCAGCATCGTATTTAACGTTGTAAAGACGTATTCCTGTCCCTTCCTTGTGCTGGCACACTTTTGGCTACCTAGTGCCAATGCCAGCACCCTTGCACCATAGTGCCTGTGTGGCAAGCATGATTGTTGTTGTGCATGAACTGGCCACCTTCCTGCAGAAAAAAAATCAAGAGAGGCATGTTCCTCTTTCTGTGTGTGCTCCAGAAGTCAGCACACACAAAGAGGAAACAACAAGGAAAAATAGAGACTTTAATGCATTCCCAGGCCTACCACTAATGGTAATTCTGATATTACAACAAAATCCATGGGTTGATATGTGGGAAGACCCATGCTCCACACCAGGGAAAGCCTCCCTGGTGCAGAATAATGCAAGGCAGTGTATTAAGCCATGCAGGCCACATATGACTTGCTTACCTGTAAAACAAATGGAAGCTAAAAAAAGCTTTGTGAAGCAGGCATCCATTTTTCGTTTCACATATGACTCTCGCTGCCAAATTTCCAATGTCAAAAACACCTGCTCAGACGGTAGGAACTTGCTATCCATACCCACCATTTATGGCTTATGCCAATGCCAAGGCTAATGGGCAGATGCATTAATATTTTCTATTGATTTTGTTCCATACCTTTTCAGTAGTTTCCCTCTGCCCATTCTGTGATACTCATCAGACAAGCATTAAACAACTCAGTAGTTTTTCCAGTGCAGGTCTCTAGACTTTATCACTCTTATTTCAGCAGCTGCAGATGCCTAGAAATGATGTAGGACTAGAGCCTAAAAGGGTACACAGAATATATTTCCTGTGAACATTACATAATTGGTGCATACGAGGTCTATAATATGTTTGCTTAAAGGAAACAAGATCCATATGTGAATTTTCGAGGGATTATCTTCTCTACCTTCCTGTTCATCTCCTCCTCACTCTGCTTCATTGCTCACTTCCCTTGCTTTAAGCTCCATAACCCCTACCACTTAAACTGTTTCAATACACCTCTGACTCATACACATACCATATCATATAAGGTAAAATAAAAAGAAAAGAGTGAAACACTTCGAAGGGTGACCTATTTTATTTTATAAGTATTTGATCCCTATAAAAATATACATTTTTCTATCCCTTAGATAATTTGCCAAGTTATGTAGAGCGAAGACCACTACCTATCCCTGAAGATTTGTTGTGTGAAAATTATACCAGTACAAGGCTCTTTTGCATAATTCAGTATTAAGTTAACTTGGTGCAGGAGATTGCACGATTTTGGAAAATATGCTTTGCGCCAATGACAAGGCTCTTCCATCCATGTCATCGCCATGACACCAGTTGGAATCTTGACCAAATTGACATCACACCGGGAATCCCAATTTCACATCTGTATGCTAAGCGCATTTTCTCTCTACAAAGTGCCTAATTCTTTAAAGGAAGAACGATGCAGTGACTTAGTGTTGCTTGCCTAGTATGTTTTCTGCTCTACATGCAACTGGGCTAAATATCCATCTCTAAATTGAGGGTATTGTGCACCAGACAGTTCTGCGTCTGTATAAATAGTTCTAAATTTATTTAGCTGAATTCTCAGACTATGATGCTGAACTTTTGAATTACAACAGGATAGCAAATCTCCTCCCAGTTCTTAGCAGGCTAAGATAACTCCCCTCACTTGAATCAAGAAACCATACCTTAACAGCCAATCAAACCAATATACCTCATGTAATATATAAGTTTCAGATTTAAACACTGGATTTGTGTTCAAATTTATTTGCACTTTTACTAACATGTTGATTAATGTTTACACTATATAGCGTTTGTTGTGCTTGTTTTCTTTACAAAACGCAGCTTATGAAATATTTTCTTCAAATGTTTTCTTTGAAAAGTGTTTTCAATTTTTAATCAATGTGAAGAAATTGAGCATTTTGCGGTTTAAATAGCCAGATATGATTTAACAACCTACCAGTATTGTGTGTATGTATTATATGTAACATTTTGATTCGTTACATTTCTTGCAAAGCTGTTTATTGTACATATCATTTCTTCATTAAAATATTTTACACAAATGCAGATGTCTTTTATGTGTTTCACAGTACTGACATTTGGTGTTACACGTGGTGGAGGACACCAGCAGTTCAGCATGTTTTGGCTGGAATGGATAGTAGCATGTTCCTTTGAGTAAAACTCAATCTACTGGAAAGTAAATGACATGGAAAACTCATTATATAAAAAAATAACATGAACATTAACGAAACTCTTAAGGAAGAGAGAGAGTGGATGGAATGCCCTACTCCTAGACAATGAGAATATTTCTTCTCTACATATAGTAACTGAAGTATATTTTATGAAAAATATCTTTTGCACTAGGTCTAGAGAGTTTCCATCTGAGCAAGAGTAGTTGACTCCGGATCGTTGGGCTTGCCCAATCATTTCCTTGTCCTCACACAGAGTCATGGACAGTTGTTAAAACCACCAATGCTATTACATTAGTTTTGAAAATCTCTCAAATAAAAGAACAAGAAAATAATGTAATTACACTTATGACAAACACACTGCTTTTCTTACCATCACTCAGGCACTTCATATTGATTGTCTGATAGAGGCTTCTAGCCGTAGATTTCTTACGTTAGAATGATCCCCAAGCATCAGACTTGATCTACAAATCTTCTTGCAGTATCCCTGTGAGCCGGTAGGTGGCATTGTTCAGCTCTGCATTGATGTTATCTGCACCAAAAATACATACGCGGTACCTAAATATGTGCCACCTTGGTGCCCTGATGTCAGTTCTTTCCTTTCCACACCAGATAGCACAGATCCGTGAAGAACTAACCCTCAGTCATTTTTGTGAGCGGCTATTTTTGACTTTTTGTCGAATGCCTTTTGAGAAGTTTTTACTCCTGGTGTGGCAGAATGTCACTCAAGGAACCGTCTGGTTTTCAAATCAAATGGGGCCTGTCACAGACAGATGTCTGTGACAGACTCCCACTTGGTCTATCTATCGTGCCTTGAGATAGACCATGACTCAAAGACCTGCAAGGATTGCTGCACCATGAACCCAAAGGCGCTTAAGGATCTCTCCCTTAAATTCCTCGCTCTTGATCACTGAGTGATGACGATCAAGATCCCAGTCGCGTGGAATGTCGTGGCACTGCGCGCAGATCCACATCAGATGGACATGCCTTTGAAGGCTCTGGTCTCTTCGTAAAAAAGACCGACTTATTGCTTCAGCTATTAGGACTCCGAGGCTACAGTCAGGTCTTGGGTCGCTCTATAGGCCCTTGTCAAGCTAAGACTGCCTTTCTCCCCTTTTGTGGCCATGGAAGGGGTTTCTAACCTCATCAAAACCCTTAAGCTAGCTTCTACACATTTTTGTGGCTCAGGACGCAGTTCCCACTGTACACGTGGGATAGGTAGCCAGAGGTTGGGCCTATCCACCACTCCCCGGCAAACGCAACCTCAAAGGCCCTTTAGTTTGCCCTTCTACTGTCAAGGATCCACCATAATGATTGGTTAATGGAGAACCATCTCTTCTTACTCCACCAGATCGCGTTGGCTCTCTTAGCTTAGGGAGCTATAGAGAGGGTGTTGGCTTCAGAAGTAGGTCGCAGTTGCTATTCCAGCTACTTTCTGGTGGCTCAAAAGGGCAGCGTCCTTCGTCCTATACTATACCTGTGCCTTATTAATCCCTGCCTCAAAAAGGCAAACTTCAAAAACTCACCTGGATCCAGAAGACTAGATGGTGGCGTTGGACTGGCGGGACGCCTATTTTCAATGCCCATCCAGCCTGCCCACAGACGTTACCAGTGGTTCACAGAGGGCTACAAGCACTTCCAGTTTGCCATGCTCCCTTTTGGCTTATGAATGACCTTTGGGTGTTCACCAAGATGAAGGCGGTGGTTGCAGTACACCTGTGGAGGTCTGGGGTTCCAGTCTTCTCCTCCCGTGATGATTGGCTGTTGAAGGCAGGCTTGCCTTGGGCAATCGTCTCCCACCACCAGACTACAGTGAACCTCTTTCACTTTCTGGGAATCATTAGCAACGTGCCGACATCACAACTCACTGCCTCACAGATGCTCTCTTTCTTTGGAGGTGTTCTGGACACAGACTTATATTGCAGAATGGCGAGTCCAGGCTATGATACCAATATTTAAGCCTCAATCCTGGGTTCCAGGTCCTCACTGGACAAAAAACAGGCATCCTTTTGTGTTGCTTTAGTCACCCTAAGTGGGAATGGCATGCCCAGACGTGGGTCATATGCTCATTTTGCAACTGAATTCAAGCTAGCCTGGCTTATGAAGGTTGATACCCCGAAACCAGTCCCGGGATGCTTGTATTCCAGTCCAGGGAAGACCTGGCCTGAGAGTTCTGGCTCAACTGTTCCGATAGGGAGCAGGGTCAAGACTGATTTACATATGGCTAGGTCCAATCTGGGGTGGCATGATGAGCAAAAAAAGATGGATTTAACCCAGATCTGTAAATGGGCGTGAATGTTTGATAATGTTCATCAATCTGTCCATCATCTTTTGGTGTTGCTCTAGTATGTATTAGATGAACAAGTTACTTACCTTCATAAACACTTTATGTGGTAGAGACTCTTTCTAGCCACAGATTCCTTACTGACCCTCCCATCCTTCCCGCTTTGTTACCTGCTTTAAGGATGAGGGCTTCCCCTTACAAAGGGCCCTAGAAACTCACACCAGTGGTCAGTCTTCATCATGGCTCTGCACTCCTGGCATGGGAAGTCACAAAAATGAACTGACATCAGCTTGTTGAGGAAACGCATATAGAGGTATCATGCACATGACGTCTGGCTCAGACGATGCAGATGTGGAACCAAACGACACTACCTAACGGTGTGGAGGGGTACTACTCAAACATTTCCAGATCCAGTTTGATGCCTGGTGATATTTCAAAAGTAGGAAATCTGCAGCTAGATAGAGTCTCTACCAGGTAAAGCATTCCCAAAGGTAAGTAACTTGTTTATTGCATCATAAATATTGTTAGACAAAATATAAAGTAGACAAAGACTCATAAAATTGATGAAACTTTAAACAGAAAAGTGACCCATTCGTTTCCACTAGAATAACGATTCGATGGCAGTGGGTCATTCACATTTGACATTAGGTAAGACATAATATCCCATGCTAATTATTCATAACATTGGTAATGAGTAAAGATCCCTAATATTTGCAAATTGAAAGCATTCCTAAACATTGTATGTATGTACAGAAAACGTTTCTGAATAGTCTGCCCTGGTCTGTTCCTCAATAATCTTGCATATGATTGGGCTATACATATTTTACATGTTTTGGGGGTGTTTCACCATTTAATTTTCGTGTCATTTTTTATCAGGGAGGCTTATTGTCAAAAATGCCTAAGGAGAACTATATATATATATTTTGTAAACTATTCTGTAGCATTTTACTGACTTGCTCCAAATCAGATGCTGTACTATACATATATATCCATCTCCAAAGGTTTGTGAGCAAGGTACAGAGGTTGTAGTTGACATGTGTCAGGTCCCAGTGTTCGTGGATTAATAAACTTCACTTTGGAGATTCATCGGCCCTGTCAGTGTGATGACACCTTCTTTGATTATGAAAGATGATTTGGGTATATTTGGAATATATATACTAACTGCACTTAGTTGTAAATCTCCACTCTGAAATGGTGCATACCAAAAAAGCGAATAGTCATACCTACGTGTAGGTCACATTTTTTCCTGACAAAAAGCCATACATGTACTTCCTAGTCTATAAGTAATGATTTGATTGGTGAACCTTGCTCCAACTTCTCAAATGTATGATTTATACTTGTATCTTTTCTTTCATAAACTAAACTGGACAGAATAGAAAGAAACTCTTCCTATTGTTAGATTCTAAAACTTGTGAAGGTGTGTTTAAAAAAATAATTGGAAAGACAATCTAAGAAAGAGTTGCAGGCAGCTGCTGATCACCCAGTTGATAACAATAAGGATGTCAATGTCTTGAGGCTATTTACATAGTTCAGAATAATCTAATAGCTAAAACAATAATGTTCACAGTCAAATTCACCAACCGAAGTATGAATGAGGAAACCCGAGATACCCAGATTGTCAAATGGATTTTGTGGGCTCTGTATATCGATCAAGGAAGTGATCTTTTTCTGAACTGGCACAAACACAGCTGTCCTGTCTAGCATTACCGTCTCATGACTTGATTTTTAGTAAATCAAACCTTTTAAGCACTCTGCAAAATAAAGATTATTATGGCCTAATACTATGGCCTGTGGAGCGGGTAAGGTTTTTGGAGTGTCTCAATCACTCCCATTGTCTTCTTCAGGCCCCTCTCTTCTGCATTCTCTTTTGTAAACATTTACGCTCTTTTTCTCCACAGATCTCGCTGAGGCCAAGAAATGTATGAGTATGTATTCGAATCTAACCCTGGGCAAAGCACTACACTACGCTCGAGTAGTTTGCGAAGTTTGAGCTACTTCGTACTACGCAAACTGCACGTAGCAGGGTGCAAACATGCATAGCATAGTGCAGGGGTAATTTTTTGCTTGCTCGCGGTCCTCAACGTCAAGTTGGCGACTGCGAGCAAGGAAAATAACATCCTGGTGAGACTTTTTCCTCGTTCGCGATCAGCAACATCAAGTTGCTGATCGCGAGCGTGAAAAATAAACCTCCCGGTGAGATTCTCAACGCAGGGAGGTCAGGTTTCTCATTGCGAGTGGTCGCGTATGCTCACAACCACTCGCAATGAGAAACCAGCAGTCTGCATTGAGAAAGCTGCCGCTCGTATAAAAATCTACTTGAGCGGCAGAAAACTACAGCTCGCACTGTGCAAGATGCCGTTTTCAATGATTGAACAGTGCTGGATGCTTGTCCGGACTGTGCAATCTTTGAAAACGGCATCCTGCACAGTGCGAAGAGGGTACTATGCAGTTCGCGTAGTGCTGCCCGTAGCTCGGTAGTGCGAAGTGCACTTTGCGTAGCTACGCGTAGCGCTACTTCGCGAACTATGCCCAGCCCTATTCGAAACTCTTTTACATGATCCACTCACAGATACTGCGAGAAATGGGAACTTCCTTTGGCCTGAACTCACCCACAACCTGAACTCACACAGTCAGCTAGAGGTGGTTATTTTAACAGTAGGCAGTATACAAGAATATTCTACTTGAAAAAAACACAGAAAAAAAAAATACTGGAAAAAGAAAATATGCAAGAATAAGTAAAAAGTGAAAAATAAACAGGAACCACATCGCTGTTTTCCGGGCTGAGACGACAGTGCCTGTTTTTACTGGCTGCAGCTGTCGCCTGTGGTGGAGCACTAGTGGATGCAAAGACATTTAGAGATGGCTGTCAGCCGCTTCAGTCAGCCACCTAGAAGCAACGGCTCCACTTTCTAGATGTAAACAAAGAATAAATTACTAGCTTGAATAATGTTCAAATATTAATCAGTATTATGGCGTTTGTGCTATAATGTCTAGGTAAAGTGACATTCAGCTATGCATTCAATCGCAAATGATTCAAATTAGGCTTGTGTCTGTTTCTGATGAATACCTTTAATGTTTGTGTATAATCTGTTTTTTCAGGTACATTTTGGGAAGCTCCAGATGGCTTCTGACTCATATAAAACACTCAATTACATGTTTCCCTCCATGATGCGTATGTATACCTCCGAAAACATTCACTTGGGTAGAAAGTGCTCCTACAACACTTCTAGGTTTTTGTCAATAAGAACACACAATAGAAAGGAGTGCAATGCAGCACTTTGTTGACAAAATGATTACAATATCATTTGTCAGTATAAAACATAAGTAAATGTGACAATGCTACAAAACTATTTCATCAGTGTGTTTCAGCAGTAGCCCGCGTTATTATGGTACAAAAGTTGTTGCTTCACATTTCCTATTCTTGTCACTACGTTGTTTAATTTTTCTACAGTCAAGGCCCATATATATGACTGACAAAATAGGGCGCCTGAACTCCCATAGGGAAGTCCCAAAATTCCACAAAAGCATTCTAAAGCTAGTAAAATAACTAATCCTATCTACCCAAACAATTGCCATGTCATTTAATTTTCCAGCCCAATGAGAGTTGACTAAACTGGAGGGTTTAATGCAGACTGATTCAAACTAATTTCACTTCACAGCAACAGGAGGTGGGCCTGCACATTGTCCGCCCATGTGATTTACTGCCCTATAAGTTATGAGTCACAGTTTACAAGATCTCTTAGACACACTACTTATATGTGTCACAGTTTACAAGATCTCTTACAAACACCACTTTATCAGAATTCAGAGGGATTTTTTAATGCTTGTAATTAAAACTACTTTACTTGTTCACCGAAGGCAGTCATAGATAATTCATCCCCGTGGACACAAAAAAATGAAATTAAACCAGCATTGCAAATGTGACTTTGGTGATATGCAATTAGGTATGGGTACCTACATATGTTTAAATAATTTTATTCAACCTCCCCCTTCTAAGTTTTGGTATCAAATGTTGTCCTAAAAGTTGACTCTCACTTCAATAAACCTGAATGAAGTTATAGATAAAACTAAATGCAGTATTCTAGTACTTAACCACGAACCAAAAGTCTGCACTAAGATATCACCCAAGAGTAAATATTTGCATCGCACATATTCAGCCCTCTATAGGCAGACGTTTGTCACATACCATTTCTCTCTACTACTGCACTACGACCAATGATGGCAGCGTTAACATCAAGTGAGCAATACCTGAAGGATGAAGACACTTAGTCAAATTTACGTTTGGAGGCAGGTCACCAACACATGCAATGGGTATCCCCCTCAGATCATCAGCCAAACCTGCTCTCAAAGCGCTTCATTGGCTCCCTGTGCGAGAGAGGATTATCTTCAAATCCCTTTGCATCACCCACAAAATCTTGCAAGGTAAAGGACCCCCGATCATGAGAAGCCTAGTCACCCCCTACAAACCCAATAGACCCTTGCGCTCAGACAATGGGTTTCTGGCCACGGTGCCTAGAATCAAGAAAGCCCGCACCGGAGGCCTCCGCTTCTCGGTGAATGCGGCCTCACAATGGAATTCTCTCCCACTGCAATTACGCGCTGAACTGGCCATCTTCGCTTCCGGAAAACACTGAAAATCTTCCTCTTTCCTAAATGATCCCTTTTCCCTCCCCCCCACACAGTATTACTCAATCTCAGCGCTGGGATGCCTCCTGGTAATCACGCGCTTTACAAAAACGCCATACAATACAATACAATACAATGCACACCCCTCACAGAGTTGCATATCTTCACTGAGATTGAATCTGCACTCCAGGATACTGAACTCAAAATCTTGTTTCCTGAGCCAATGTTCTATATTACCAATGAACCATGACTGAAGGGTATGCTCGCTATGGCCTCTTTACATTAATGTCCGTGTTTCGCTTATAGGTATATTACTTTTTCATTGAGTACAATTCTGCTATTAAATGTTTTTTTGTGAACGAGAAAATACACCTTCATCTTCTTATAAACACATTGTTTATTCTCACATCGGATATTTCAAGAAAGGTTTACAACTTCACATTCCAAAGACATGGGTAAACTCTACTGTACACGTCTATGATTTAAACTGAATTTTGAGTACTCCCTAACTTCTGACAGCTCAGTTATTTCTTGCTTTACAGACAGCCCTCTGCTAATACTACTCAACAGTCTATATCAACATTGATAATCTGTCATGCATGCTTTATTGACAATATTACTAATGTGCCTGTGCTTAATTTTACAGCATGCCTGATTTTGTTTACTTTATTAACATGCTTCAGTGTTCAACAAGCCCTATTGCATGAGTGATAGATTTTTTTATGTAAAGGTTTGTGTAATATAATGTAAAGGCTGCTCCAAGGCATGACCCTGTAGAAGTATCACACATTTAGGTCATGCATGAATGTGTGAATTGAGGGCTGGGATGATACCTCAAACCAATATCTTTCAAACATTGATTTTACTCTGTCCAATGTATATATGGTGGTTTATTTTCTGTGTTGCCATTGGAATTTTAAAGGCATTGTTTGCTTTAATGAGTTGTTTCCTTCTGGGGTTTTGAGTCCACTGTCGAAGATGCATGCTTGTTAGATAATGAAATACTGGTAAAGATGGTGGTGCTGTTTTTTATTCTTTGGGTATTATAAGGGTACAGACGTGCTCAGTTCCATAACTCTACAAAACCTTGATTTCAATAGTCATTGAACAAATGGAAGTGATACTTCAATGTATCAGACCTTTGTATAGGCTTATGCGGCTTCACAGATTTTTTTTCTCTGCCATGGATACATTTAATTAGATAAACATGAATAGGGAGGAAAAGATTTCGAACTGGAGCAAGGATGCCATTCATACGTTTAGGAGAAACCCTATTATACAAGGGAGTTTGTGAGACTAAAACAATATTAATCTGTGCAAGTATGAAGTCGTTAAATTTAGTGTATTTCGAAATATGTTTTTAGTGACTGTGAGATGTATAGAAAACTAAGGCCCTCATTATGATGTTGAGCGGACTGCTACTGACAGGCCATTGGTGCCGGTCCGATCGACATACAGGGCAGTGGTCCGACCTCTGCATTATGATAATGTGGGTGGAAAGACCACTGCCTCCAACAGGATTTACTGATCCCGGTGATGGGCTGGCCGGAATCGTGATCTTTAATGGTGATGATGTCCCTTTCTGACTTCCTTTTCATAGTAGTCCGAACGCTTTGAAAAGGCAGCAGGAATGGACCTTTGGGGCCCCAAGGGAGGGCCTCCATGGGCCACTGTAATGTGGCCCTGGGGCACATGGTTGCCCCCATGCACATTTATGCTCCGTCTGTCAGGCACCATATGGTGCCTGGAACACGGTGCATGAATGTGCACAAAGTGCTCAATAATACTGCGGCTTGTGCTGCAGCCCTTTTCCAGGGCCGCAGCACAAGTGTCAGTGTTATGAAGCACTTGCTGCTTACTTGTGTGTATGTGTGTGTGCGTGTGTGTGTGTGAGAGACTGTGTTTTTGTGCTTAATGTGGCCCTGCCACAGTTCCTGAATATTCTGTGAGTTCTGAAATTGAAAGTACTATTAATTTTTGTTGGGACTGGGGGATCCTTATCCCTCACTGCCACCACCAAATGCTGGAGGCGGGAGTCACTGTCCCACACCGCTGTCGCCAGGTGCGAGATCGGGACCCCTCGTTTCAACGTTAGGCTAAGTAAGGACACTGTCTGAGATAGCCCTGCTCACCCCCTTAGTAGCTTGGCACGAGCAGCCAGACTTATCTCCAAGGCACGCGTGTACAATATGTGCAACCACACTCACAGCAACCCAATGATGTCACCACAAATAGACTCCACACAAGTTTTTATAAAACAAGTATAATCTTTATATAGGAAGATATACGATATGACCACATGATATAAAACCAACATATAATAATGGGTAGTATTCCTTCCGGTGGATTGGTAGGTTCTAATCCCAACCACCGCTTCTAACCAACAGTTAAGCTTACGTCTAACCGTTTCCAAAAGGTTAGGCAGGTGGTATTGCTAGAATCACACACGTGCAAAAGAAAAGAAATACTGCAATGCGTAACAATATACTCCTGTACAACAGAGAAACAATGGCATACGTAGTGCCACAGTCATGTACTGTGCAATAGAAGGAATAATGCAATGCGTATCACTACCAGCATGCCCTGTGCAAGAAAGAAACAAAGTAATGCGTCATGCTACAATCATGTACTGTGCAATGAAGAAATAATGCAATGCACTACTTTAAAATCATGTACTGTGCGATGAAGAAATAATGTAATATGCCACGTTACAATCATGTACTCTGCAAGGGAAAAATAACGCAATGCATAGCGCACCAAGCATCTAGTTTGTCAGGCCCAAATAAGATCAGGAGTCATACGACAGTTCAGTAGTTCGTTAGCAGTAATAATGCAAAGTGCAATGCGACAGTCTGGGTGCTCCGGTAACAGTTGCCCCCAACCTGGATTAATAATGACACAAAAATACCGCTTCTCACTCCGGCCCCACTACTGCCCCTCCTTGGGCCAGGAGGAGCCTCGATCCAAGCCGAAGCAACAGGCTCTCACAGCTGACAGAAGCGAGAGGCCAAGAAAGTGTCCTCCGAGCCCGCACCTCACCCCAGGGCTGGCGGTCTGGGCCGCTACTGTTTCACTGCGAGGGCCCAATGACCTGGCCCTACTTCCGGCAGTCTTGATGGACACTGAAACCCGCACTCAGCCCTGTGGAGGCTTACTTTGATTTCGGTGCACGCACTACCCAGGCACTCCTCACCAGCACCTCTGACTGCACCTCGACAGGCACTCTGCGCGTCCGAGACTTGCCTCTTCTCTGTGCACACGATGACCAGGCACTCTTCACCAAAGCCTCGGCTTGCACCTTGACACGCACCCTGCGTGTCCGAGTCTCACCTCTTCTCCCGGTGCACACGATTATCAGGCACTTTTCACCAATGCCTCGGCTGCACCACAACATGCACCCTGCACTTCTGAGACTCACTTCTTCGCTCAGTGCACACCATGACCAGGCGCCCTTGACCAATGCCTCGGCTGCACCATGACACACACCCTGCGCGTCCGAGACTCAGCTTACTTCTGTGTACCCACGATCACAAGGCACAACTTCTGAGGGTGTCAAGCTTCAAAAGCACGGCACACCACATTGCTTTGGACTTCTCGGGAAACTTTTATGTTCCTGTGTTTCCAAACAGGGAGCCAGCTCACCTCGAGCCCTTGGGGTTCAGGACACAGCACAAAGCACAGTCCTGTTCAAGAAGGGAGGACACCACCCCTTACAATGTCCCTTCAGTCTCTTCCTTAGTAAAAGCTACAAACTACAGGCCAGCCCCAGATCATAAAGCAAAGGTCAGGCCTATCCAGCAATTTCTTCAGCAACTTCTTCCTTGGCAGATGTTCTTCTTGACCACGAAAGAGGTCAAAGCCTTTGCAGACCTATCCATTTCACCATTTAAAACTACACCACATTCTAGGGGTTTCAGTTCTCTTAGTTATACCCCTTCATGTCTTTGAAGTTGTTTGTGCTCAGGGGTCCCTGACCCCAGCCTAAATCAGTTCTGGGTCTCTCCCTCGGTGTCACCTTTTTTCCTTTGATACTGGGGTCTAGATCCTTAATAACTCAGTACTAGATGGGTCAATTGGTTTATAGCACCAGCCCAGGCCTTTTTCACCTCCCGGGCTTTTCCTCCCCCTACTCTCCAGATGCAGGGCAGCCTGGTGCCATCTCCACCCCTCCATGGGTCAAGACCTCTCCCAGCTCCTCTCACCTTTCAGATCCAGACAGTCAATCCACATTCAACAGAGACACACAGAAATGCTTAAGGCACAAAACTCAGCCACTTTCTAAAAGAGTGGTTTCTGAACACACAGTGACAAAACCACTTTCACAGAAATACGTGTTATGACACTGTGAGTTCATACATACTAAACTTCACCTCTCCATTTTAAACTTATAGGAAACTAGGCTAACAAACACAACATTTAGTACACAAAAAGATCCACCCAATGGAGGTGAGGTCTGATCATGGGTCAAGGGTGTTTCCTACAATGGTGGGAAGCACACTGTGTTTCTTAAATACCCCTCACACACCAAAAGGGCCCTTGGTGTCATGCTTCATCATAGGGGTCTTGGCATCCCTCTACGGAATGGTCCAATCGAGGCAGTATTTTGGTGCATAGTGCTATTTGCACAGGGTCCCTCTCATTTTAAGGCTCATGAGGCCAGTGGCTTCAACGACAACAAATTGAGGCAAAGGAATTTCTTTTTGTTACTAATAATATTTACACCAATGTGCCTTTTTATAGTCATTTGACTATACAACACACTGGTACAGTTGACATTGTCACACCACACATGAGAGTAGGGTAGGGATCTGTTTACCCGTCCTGAAGAAGAAGCAGCACGATTCGAAACATGTTTGTACATTGATACAACACACCTCCACTTCACACCATTTTAATAATACCAGCACCAAGGTTCATTAAAATGTATTTGGGTATTCCTATTTTGCTAGGTATTTTTTAACATTCACTTACCACTCACTCCTGACCCTACCTCTCACCAAGCCTCTCACACCACACATAGAGATTACATCAGTGCTCCTGCGTATTCGTAGGTAGTACCACGCTGCATTCCGTAGAGGGATGCGAAGACCCCTATGATGAAGCATGACACCAAGGTCCCTTTTGGTGTATGAGGGTTTTTTAAGAAACATAGTGTGCTTCCCACCATTGTAGGAGACACCCTTGACCCAGGATCAGACATCATCTCCATTGGGTGGATCTTTTTGTTTACTAATTATTACAAGGGGAGACTGTATCCACCCCAGGTGTTTGTGCAGGACACAGCCTCTCCGCTCCCTCCTTTGTTTTTTTCTGTAATAAACACAACACCCAGCCTCCCCATTCTGTCCTATGGGCAGGATGGCCTTTCAGCAGTGAAAAACGAAATGGAGTGGTTTTCACTTGAAGGACATAACAAACACCTTAGTATATCTCCTGCCTTATACTTACACTGCACCCTGCCCATGGGTTACCCGGGACCTACCACAGGGGTGCCCAATGTATATGAAAAAGGAAAAGTAAGGCCTGAGAAGTGGTTGCACTTGTCAGGACAACATGCTAACTTAGCAAACTGCGTGCAGGCCCTACACTGCAGGCCTGAGTTCCCTTCTCCGCGCCTTTGCATTACTAGCACTGGCACACACAGTGTACATCACTAGGGCCTTTACTAGTAAGTCAAACATACCAATCATGGCCAACCAATTACCATTATATTTTACGTAGGGAATACTTGTACTTTGCCACTGATCAGCAGTGGCAAATTACCCAAAGCATCTAAATTGACAACTCTATGTCAGGAAAATGGCCTAGGGGGAAAGCAAAATGTTTCGGAAACTTTAGCCAAAAAAGGCCAAGTCCTACAATTTTCAATAATTGGCTTGCTATCAGTTGATTTTAAAATTGAAACATAGGATTAAAACCAATATGTCCATAATACTCTGTCTCACTCCCCACCCCCTGACCCTCTCCCCCACCACGCCACTGGCATTTTACTCTGGTCTAAAATGGTCATCATTCATGCTTGTTTATAAATGTTGTTTACTGTTAACAATATTTATTTCCCAGAAATGTATTTATTGAATGTTATACAGTAGACAATGTTTTTGGATTAGCAGGTCAAACTTATATCAAGAATATATGTCCAATATTATATGAAACTGTTTACACATACTGGGGCCATTTAAATCTCATTGACTGTCCTGATGAACTACAGAAAGTGTTCATTCTTAAAAAGGGATGTTTTCTTTTTTTTGTTTGTTATTATTAAGAATTTAATCAGTTTTGTGATTGTATTGTCTGAAATGGATAATGTGTCTGCCCGTAGTTGAGAAAAGTTCTTGCAATCAGCAGTACAGTGTTACAACAAAGGTCAGTTGGGGTGCTTGTTTTCTTATTTGTTGTAGTTTTCTTAGGGAGTTAGTTTGATTTAGAAATAAGGGGTTTATAACCAGTACTTTCCCAGTGATGTCAATGAGATGAGATACATTTTTATTTTTTACTCCTGATATCATTGGTTGATTAGGGTATCCCGGTTGTTTCTTGAGTAGTAGGTAGAACATTTCTGAGATGGATTTCCAGGAATCAGTTCTTCCGTAGATGTTGAATAATAAAAGGAATATTTCTATTACAATTTGCTATAAAATTGTGCTAAGATGGTTGTTAATTTTTTTAACGTCTAATTTGAAACTTTTTATACATAGGATGGTTTTTAATGTAACTCGACAGATTACATGGCATCACATCCTTTTACAACAAACAATGAACATAATGATAATGCAGATACTGAATGAAATTAAATTAGAGCAGTTATTTGTAGAGCACACTGTTACCCTCAAAGGGATATTCTGGGGCCACGTCCGCAAAATACATGTGCTATACAGCCTCACTGCTTAAAAGAATCCATCATTAAGACTAGGAGAAAAGCCAAGTATTGAGATACTTACTGAAAGTAGCATCATCAACAGCCTGTCTCAAGGAGAGAGGGAGATGATTCCAAGCTTTCACTCCAAGATCAGAAAATGATCTACCATCTCCGGTCTTAAACCTAAAGTTGGGAATCCGCAAGAATCTGTCACTAGAAGATCTTGCAATTCTGCAGATACCCAAATGTATAAAACAATCAGAGAGGAATTTCAGAACCGTTTGATAGAACGCTCTGAAAACTACAGTTAGAGATTTCATTAGGATGCCATTTTTGACCAGAAGCCAGTGGAGTTCCCTCAACCACTTGGATGTGAAACTCCTGCAAAATTGTGAGCTTTAACATATTCACAAGGTGCAAGAGTCATCACTCACTATAGATCATCAGCATAAAAAATTGCAACAGACTAGTGCAAGCACATAGACATTTTGGCACACTAGATACAGGTAGCCACTGGCAAAGTGTCAGGTGGAAGATTCTCTTGTTAGCCCGTTATGAGTATTGGAAGCAGACCAGTATAACATTCAACGGGGACCCAGAAGATCCATTTGCAACATGGCAGAAGACTAAGGATAAACTTAAAGTTAACTTCCTAAAGTCCAAAATACAGTCCATGCTGATGCTGTTACCAAGAAAACAAAAATGGTACTCAAGTACACTAAAGCTTCATAGTCGGTGAATAGAAAACAAAATGAAGGCCATTAATTTCCGATCCTGCATCCCAAAACTGAAAATTTCTAGAGCTACATAAGGCTTACAAAAAGGCATTGTGGGCCGTAAAAAAGGGCCCCAGTTAAAATATCAATTATAAGGAGCTTGAGGTAAGGTTGTGCCCTTGGCCCAATGCTTCCTAATCTTTGTATATCCGACCTAAGTTCACATCTAGATGCAGCTAAATCTAATCCACTAAGCTTGGGGCATTTTCAAGTGTCTTCACTGCAGCATGCAGATGATGTAGTTCTCATGAATCTGACTGTAATTGGACAGCAGAGGTTAATAAACAATCTTCCTACCTACTGTATTGAAAACACAATGCCTGTCAACCTTACAAAAGTGCAGGCTGTGATGTTTGGCAGTAAGATTGAAAACAAGGAAGCTGGTCCAAGTGTGGACTCCCCGTTTCTAGAAGCACATGTTACAAATACCTTCGAGCCTGGTTATAAGATTGTTTCTCTTATTTACATCTCAGTTCATAACCAGTGGTTTTACAGTAATTTCAATGAGATAAGATATAGCTTTTGATGATTTTACTCCTGATATGGTCCCTAAAAGTTGTATTTTATATAGTTGCTAAACTTTAGATTGTTAAGGAATACGTTGAAGCATAGATGGATCCTTGCCTAAAGCTGGTAGTTTGTACAAAGAGCCTTTTAATTTAAAATAACACATAGAATTTTTTGTTATTTAGGTTGAATATATGTTGTAAGTCAGCAAAAGGTAACAGATCTTCACAAGAGTCAAGATATTTAACCCATAGGATGCCTTTGGAAGCCCATTTGTGAAGTCAAGAGTGTTGTCCTTTTCTTTATTTTATACATTGCCTAAATGAAACCAGGATGAAACTACGTAGTTTGACGTAAAGTTGTAATTCATTCTCAGAATAGCTTTTTTATATCATCAGGAAAGTATTTGTTGGAGGTCAGATATAAGACTAAGTTGAAATTTGGTATTATTGAATTTTCTACTTCCAACCAGGGTGGGTAATATGTGTTAATGAGGATAATCCACCTAGTGTCTTGTTTAAACAAGAGGCTGGCTAATAGTCCTTAAAATTGCTAAGCTAATCAACCCTTGTTCCCTATTGAGTCTTAAGGCCTTATTACGAGTTTGTCAGTCTTCCAAGGGGACGCCACATAACATATTAATGTTAGTGTTAGGGCAAAGTTCCTTCCTACCAATCTACTGTGGAACTCTTGGCTGACGGACCTTTGTTACCTGCTGAGTAGTGTAGAGGGAGAAATAACTAATTGAGGCAGACTACAATTTATAGGAACCATGACTGTGAAGATTCACAGACTCCGAAATCCAAATTAGTGGGTTTATCACAAAGCCAAAAACAACTGGATGTATAAACCCCTCATAACGAGGTTGTAGAAGTACATGGGAACTAATACAAATCCAAACCTATGAGCCAGATTTATGCGAGGAATCATCAACAGAATAACAATTTCCAGAAGCAGACCGAAGGCAGTGATTGCCCCACGTCAAGATCGGTCTTTATCTGTGATGACTGAATTAAAAGCATTAGTCTATCCCTACACTACCACTATAGTGACAAATCTACTTAACATTTCCCAAGCAAGATCAGGAAAAAGGTGTCAGCATGTGAAGACTTCCAAAAAAGTACACTAACGTTGTAAAGGTCAAGTAGCCAAAACTACAGAGCTCGTTCTAAGATGCTCCATCTCTCCTTCGATCTCCTCACCTTCTCTCCTGACACCACCCCGGGACACTGTCCCTAATACAAAACACAGAAACATAGAACATGCCCAAAGGTCATCTCATCTCGCTGGACACTTCTCATAGGTGATTTTCCATGCTGTGTCGAACTCCAGCTCCTGGCTCGATGACCTGGATTCCCAGGCCTCTCTCAGTGATAAAGAACACAGTCTCCCAATTTTGTGTGTTCCTCACACATAGTACAATCTCCTCCCCTAAAGCAAAAGGCGCTATTCTAACAAATACAACTTTCTCCACGTGCAACAGAAACCTGAGAACAGAACAAATTTAACATGCACATGAATTTCACTAGCAAACCCTTGTCTGAGGACTCCCAGGGAAAATAAATTTCAGGCCTACAGAATTTGGTCAACATAAGAATG
This sequence comes from Lissotriton vulgaris, assembly GCF_964263255.1. Taxonomy (NCBI): domain Eukaryota; kingdom Metazoa; phylum Chordata; class Amphibia; order Caudata; family Salamandridae; genus Lissotriton; species Lissotriton vulgaris. Next base: position 13,495 of record NW_028253445.1, on the reverse strand, counting down.
AAACACATATGTCCTGCAAATACATATATAAGTGAACGTTTCATTTAGGCCCTTCATTTTAAATAAGCACAACAAATACAATTTTCCTTGCATGCAACTTATGAAATCCTACACGTTAAGCACAATTAGACACGTCTACGTGCAACTTTGATATGGTGCACGTTTAAACCAAATGCATTACATCACATATGAGCAATTTCAATAAGCAAATGCAGGCAACTACCAATGATTACATTATTCAGAACACAAATGCCACCTTATTTCTTCGCATGGCACAAAACATTTCAATCGATATAATTGCACATGTTATTGCTAAATATGATCTAATAACCAAATGTTATCACAACAAATTAATACATGTGTGGAAGCAGACTATCGTGATTATAATGCACCCCTACAAACGAAAGAGAACCATTGCGCTCCATCATTGCCTTTTTGTTTTAGCAATGAAGGTTGTGATTACATTTTTCTTACTTTTGGCTGAAGAGCAGGCTACTTCTCCTGCACAGCTTCCTAGTGTGGACATGGTTTCCTTTATACCAAATTTGCATCATGTCACAAAATATAACCTTTTAGTGTATAGATATATAGAGCAAGCTTCAATATGTTTACTGAATGATTCATATGCTTGGTGCTAAAGTAGATACTGTTTAAGCTGTTCTTAGGTGAAGCTATTTTCTAGAGGGGTTGAATAGAATAAGTGTTGTAAGCTGCAGTTATCGTTTTGAATGGGTGAGTGCCATGTACACATACTAGTATCGTTAGTATGATTTTAAGAGCACTAAGGGGCATATCATCAAGAGGGGGCGATAATTATTGCTAAGCGCACTTAGCGCTAGGATAATTATCGCCGGCCAACTCTGAATTTTATCGCGGAAATAGCGTGCTCTCAGCACAATAATAATCGCTCAACTTTTGGCGATAGCTTGCTGATAGGGCTACACATACTTAGCCATTATCTCCACCTTCCATAGGATATCATGGCTAAGTCAGTTTCAAAGCAGGCATAAGGAAAGTAGCGATAACAGAGGTTATCGCTACTTTTCCTGTCGCTATGCTGCTTTGTGTGAGGGTTGATAATAGGAGAAATGTCGCTTAGCGACATTTCTGCAGTTATTCTGGGGAGGAACGCCCACTTTGCATCTCATTAGAGATGCAAAGCTGGGCATTAAGGGAAAGTGCGAAGAAGCATGGAATCACACATTAGCGTGTCCGTGCTAATATGCCATTAAAATTATCGCCGCTTTTCGTCTGAAAACGGACGCTAAAGCTGCGATAATTTTAACTCCAGCCCTTGCTGATATGCCTCTAAATAGGTTGACTAGGTTCACATAAGTGACTCTGGGAAAAATGTAAGCTTAAAAAAAAGGGAAAGAGTTAGAGTTAAAGTAGAGTAAAGAAAAGAGTAATACAGTAACAATGATGTTCAAAAACATGTTGATTTGAAAAACAAAAGCTCCTCAAAACTCCAGGCAAAGCCCTCCCACCCATCCCCAATCTTTTGATGAACGGTAATGGTGATAAAAAGGGTAGCAGTGCCATACATGTATGGTTAATTCAAGTACTTAACATATACACCACCAGAGTGTCTGACAACATTATCACAAGTTTATGAAACATTAAGAAAGTGCCTGAGAACTCTATGACAATACTACATAAACACGCGGGAATCCTGAAGGAGTATCATAAACTTGTTACCATAGATTATCATGGTCATAATTATTGTAACATAAGACTGGAAATATTGCAGGGATGTATCCTTTTGAGACCACATGACTGCAATGCTATTAGGTCAACTTAAACTAGATGGGTATAAGAAATACTATCACTATTTGCAACATTTAATACATTTAGTATAATGTAGTGCTACCTAGGTGTTGTTATCAGTTGTCAGTGAATGATTTAGGGGTATATTTACTAACATTTGACAGAATACAGTGCAGCAAGCGAAGTTGTTGAGCTTTGTTGCTTAAAATGGCGAGAGTAGTAGTGTACCATATTTTCAAAGAGATGGCACAGTTCTGCTATTTCGTAGTTCAGGTGCACTTCTAACTGTCAAGTGCCAATGCAGGCATCATGGCATCATATTGCCAGGGTACCTGTGTTCGGTCAGGATATTTTAGGAGGAAGAAGTTACTTCCTGCAAAAAACATTTTACCCTATTTCCTCTGTATATGTGTGTTGCAGAATGCAGCAAACATGCACAGAGGAAACAATCAGTAGGAATAAAGATATTTCTCTTCATTACCCCTGCCTCAGGTAGGCGGACCATTTTCGTGCAAACCCATGTTTACACATCTTTATAAATATGAGTTTCCGCCAAAACACCTACCCGATGCAAGGTAACGCAAGACAGCGCTTTGTCGTAATTTGTGTGTCTTCATAAATTCCAAAATAGATTTTGCCTTGGAGTTGCACCAAATAAATGATGGAACTTAGACCCAAAATCTTAGTAAATCTGAGCCTTAATGTCAGTAGAAAAGTATACACTGTGATGGTTAAGCTTCGTTGGTAGATTTCTTTTGAGCAATTACCTCCATTTCTGATTCTTCTCTCAAACCAAAACATTTGCACAGCTCTTTATGATTGATGAGAATGTGAGTATTTACATGTGTAGATACTCAGAATGTTGAGGGATCTACAAAAGAGAACTCCATGTTCATGGATTCCAGTTAAAAAACCCTTTTTTGATTCCCAAGTAGTCTTTGGAAATGTACATCTTAAGGCCTACCCAGTTGATATGATTGTTTCCTCATACATGTTCTAGGATTGTTTCTGTGTGTAGGTAGAGAGGTTTACAGATTATTGGCCTGGAATTCTTCCCGTTGGATTCTTTTTGAGACAGAACTTGATGCTCTCTTTGAAGTTCAAATTCTTTTTTGAAGGATATGCCAGTCAATTTTGGATTTCACTTTTCTGGGATAGAAATGCAAGAACCTTCTCCTTCAGGAATACCAAAGATCCTCTGGTTTCCTCTTTGGTTACTTTCTACATATTGACACCGCTTTCTGTAGCAGATGAGGTTTACTTTCGATGATCAACATCTTTTTTATTTACTATCAAAGGCTTCTAAATTGCTGATTCTATTCTCTGCTACTGAGTTTCTACTGTTTATTTGGTTCGCATCAGCCCGTATAACAGATATTTCTGTGTGCATGAAGTCAGTGTTTGTTTTGGTAGACTTTGCAACGTCATGAACATAACCCTGCATTTTATTATTACTTCTGTGGTACTATTTAGATCTATCTAGATTGGTGAATCTGGGGTTGTGGTTGGCTTTAAAGCATTTTAGGATTAGTTTCTGTTCTATATCTGCCATTGTTATAGGCCTCAAAGCAAGCTCTCCAACCGGAGAAAGATCTGGTATGGTCCAGTGACACAGTGAAGCAGGTGAAACAGTGAAGGAAGTAGAGTGTGTGGATTCACTGGTCCCAATAAATTTGATGGTTTGCTTGATGCCTTGTTTTGGAAGCGATGTTTCTGATGTTAACTCGGAAAGCCCTGAGTAGGGATAGTCTCTGGTTAAAGCATTCAACATATTTGTATATGTTTATTCTGTATATTTTCAGGCCTCTTAAGCTGAAGTGAGTCTGATGATTGTGACTTCTAAATTGTTGCTGCATAAGTGCCGTCTCAATGTCCGAATGAGTTTGATTCAATGCTGATGCTTGTGGTTATATGTGCAGGTCACATGTTAAGTGTGCATGTTACTCACAGGATTGAGAATCACGTTATATAAGGGTTCTATATCCTGTAGGAATATTTCTGAGTGTTGTCTCTGTATATCAGTGTTGTTGCTTATAGAAAGGTTGGATTACAACAATCAGCACCAAGTGTTCCTGCTATGGTCTAGTTTGTAAAGTTTGCGAGGTTATTGATAGAAAAGTGTTTTATCTATATGGCCATTGTCTTTCTTTCAAGCGATGCAGCCTATGAACACAAACCATGGGGTGCAGGTGCCTATGTGTATCCCGCTCTTTTACTTAGCCGTTTAATCCTGAGGTGATTTATAAGGACATTGTGGGATCATGAGCCATACTGGGCATCATGTCATTGAGGCATCAATTGCACAGATTAACAAAATGGTCAGTATTGCATTGTGAGTGGGTCTTTATTTATGTAACTGCAGTGGTGATCTATGTAGTTGATGTAAGGCAGTTTAGCTAATTAAGGAAGAACGAGGCTGTACATTGCAATTTTGATTACTACGGCTGTGAATGGCTCATGTCTGTTTTCACAATGCTCAATTTTGAGAATCCAAAACTGTCCTCGGATGATCCTCTAGCTCATACATACTCACAAACATTTTCCGAGAGGCTGTAAAGTATGGTCTGTGGTGAGCCCGAGGGTCGCATTGATGCTAGCAGGATGGGAGTGGGGCTTTGTGGGTGGTTAAATGTTGCAGGATACTTTATTATATTATTTTCCATTACTTCAGTTAGCTTGTAAGTGAAAGCTTCCCCATTTATTTAACATCTTTCTGAATGTTAGTGCTCTCTGAAGTAAACAGCATCTCAAACTGCTATTAACACAAAGGCCACATTTGAAGGTCAGGAGGGCTGCAGGCAGCCCTGTGACGTACTTTGACTATCACTGCTCTAGCTCATGCAAGAGTGTATAGTTGCATGCTAAGTGAAATCTGCCTGCACCATTGATCAGAGAATATTATTGGAGCTTGATGTTTGGGAAGCTTCAAGACAGCACCGCCATCTTGGCAGCTTCCAGGGAAATTTGCTCTATTGTTCTCTTGTTAGTTCACTCCTTGGTTAATCATATATCCTGTCTTTCCAACACCCAGTATTAATTTTGGGCAGGTTTGTGAGCCTGCCATCTGATGTAACTTGTGGCTAGTGTTACATGCAAGGATGGAGCCACACAGCTAAGTAGCCATGCTCCTCTCCATCAATCAATCAACCAGTACTTATATAGCACTGCTTATCACACTAGAGGGTATCCAGGTGCTCTGTTGTAGTTTCAGTTGAAGAGCCAGGTTTTGAGTCCCTTCCTGGAGTGGGTCAATGATAGTGAAGTACTGTCATGGAGGGGTAGGGGGTTATTGGACATGGTGGCGAGGTGAGAGAAGGATCATCCTTTGGGGCAGAAGATGCGTGGTGTCTGTGCGAGGGCATGATGAGCGGAGCGAAGATTCCTGGGTCATGGACGGCTTTGTAAGCCTGGGTCTGGAGCTCCATCCAAGCCACACACCCCAAATGTATATGATTCTAAAAGTTAAAAGGTGGCTTACGTGACCCATAGGGCCATGGAGAAAAACAAAGCTTTTTGTGTTTCCTTCTCATTTTATTACAGTGTTTTGCAGAATATTCCATTAGAGAATGCATAAAATATTTATTTGCACTGCTAATAATGTGAGGTAACATCTCGGCTGACAATTATACTGGCATCTTAAGAATTGCTTGCATCATGATTGTTTGATACCTATCCATTGCTTTGCTCTAACATTCAAAATTCAGTGAAGGGGATTATTTAGTGCATGATCCCTTTGTCTGCAAATCTGATCCATGAATGGCTTGAAATGCGCTGTTTGGTTAAGTGATAATCTAGATAAGAAGGTACAACTAAATGCCTGACCCACCAGTTGGGTTATATGCACATTTATTTCTGTCCAAATCTATAAAATTGTACATTGGAGACTGATATAAAACACTTTGTTGTTATGCATGTCAATGCTCATTACTTTGTCTTTTGTTCAGAAACAATATGTAAACTGGATAATAAGAATCAGGTGTAGCACAAATGTAGGATATTTCAGCCCTGGTAAACTTAATTTTTTTTTGGGTGGGGGGTTCAGGGGTGGGGGAGATAAGACATTTTGATGTTGTCCTATTGTCTCAAGACTTAGAAAGTTGACTTGACAGAGGTAAAGAAAGCATCTGCTCAAACTCAGTAATAAAATTCTATTGTAGGATCATGTTATTTTAAGCAAGTTCAGATCATTACTAAGTTCTTTGATTTGAAAGTTATTAGGGTAACTCACTTAAACAATAATATTTACACACAGTTACATGTTCAGAACAAAAGAATATCTTCCTTTTTATTGAATTCAGACATTTGCTCCATATTGAGTGTGATCAATAGGGCTGAAACAAAGATTCAAAACCCCTATGTTTTATATAATTGTTGTTTGCAGGTTACAGAGGGCAGAAGGGGGAACGTGGTGAATTTGGCATTGGACTTCCAGGCCCTCCTGGTCCTCCTGGAACTCCAGGTAATATTCATAAATTACTCATAATAGACAGTTAAGGTTTGGCATGAAATACATATATGTTAATGTTTAATATGAATTGTAGTTAATGTATAATATGAATTGTATATGTATGTTTTTGTATACTGGCAAGGTACCACATTTCTGCATATGTACACTGTTTTGAAAAATTATTAATGGTCTTAAAAAAAGTTTAGTCACAGATTTAAGATTCCCTAAACGAATTGACGAATGTGCACAGAAGATGTTCCGGGGTAATTGTAATTCGTGCAAAATGCACTTTATTTTTAAAGGACTTCTCCCTCTATGCATGTCAAAATGCAGAGGCATATGATCCTGCCTGCATTCACCTTTTTTCAAGAAGAAGTGGAGCATTCCCCCACTACCATCACCTGCATTGGATTACCGGGCACAGTGTCAAGAATTAAGACCAGGTCATGCTGCCTGACTCTAAACCAGGAACCACAATTCTGACTTTAGAAATATTGTTGTGTCTATATCTCTTCTCTAACCCTTAGGACCATCTAAGATCATTTTCTTGCCCTCTTGACTCCCTTTTGAATCATAGGGGCTGATTACAATGAGTGTTGGGAAGCCTCCGACCTATTCTTCAGTTTCAGTTCTGACCTGCTTATTATGTTACAGCCAATCAGAATTTAAACTGGCCAGTCATTCGGGCTGGCTCCCGACGGGCTCTAGGCTCGTAATCCAAATGAAAGATGTTTCCTCCTTCTGAGTTATGATGCATGATTTCCGGCAGGGTTTCCATGCTGGCCTTTCTGACATGAAAACCCTGTCGGAAAGTGTGTTTGGGGGCCCCTTGCAGGGCCCCCTTCTGTTTTCAGCCTTCGGTTGCGGGCCGTGGGTGCGCCACAGGTGCCTCTTGTCGATCCCTGCACCCTGCGGCAGGCACCTTGTGCCTGCCACAGGGTGCAGGGATAAACGCAGACTCCCATTCCTCTATGGGAGCTTGTATTACTGCCAGTTCCCCTTAACACTATCGATCCCTGGATAAAAAAAACCTCTTAGTACCTCTCAATATTACCCATCCCTGAACTCTAAAAACCCTTACTCACCCTAAAAATGAACTACCCTTGAAATCCTACAAACTTCGTACTACTGCGCAACACTACCAATCCCTGAACCCTAAAAATGTTTACTACTCCAGAACGCTACCCATTGCTGAACCCCAAACCATCTCTACTACTCTCAAGACTAAACATTATTGAACCCTAAAAACCTTAACTACCCCTTAAAACTGCACATCACTGAACCCTAAACCCCTCCTACTGCCTTCAACACAACTGTAAAAAAGTTGGTTATTAGTTGGGGAGGATGTGAGTGCTTCCCAATTGACAGCCCCAACCCTGGAGAAGTGGAGAAGTGTGGCTCAATGATTAGAGCGGCAGACCCAGATGCAGAGGTCTGGCCCGGGACCAGGGTTCAATTCCCCGCCTCGGCGGGTCTTAGGCTCAAAATTCCACGGACCTGATAATTCTCACCTCAGTGCCTATTCTAATCATGGGTCCCACTCTGCAACTCTGGCAATAGCTTGCTTAATCTCCACAACGGCCCCCACAATGCTAAGGATGCCTGGCCTCCACCTTGGGGGTGCCCAGGAGTGGACGCCTCACAGGGAAAGCCAGGATGGGTTCCACAGCGGTATTCGTACAAGCGCCTTGAGACCCTTGCGGGTGAGTAGTGCGCTATACAAGTATCAATTTTTATTTAATCTAAAAAAATAAAGCTTGGCTCCAACCCTGGTAGTTTTGCACAGAGCAGACCGGCTTAACTTAAGGAAAGTTGTGTAAAGTATTAAGCACTGCCAAACCAATTAAGATGTCAAAATGCAACACAATACAAATTGCATAATAGAGTTCTAAAAATAGAAAAATAGGAATTAGAAAACTCACACAAACGTTTTTAAAATCCAAAAAGGAAAACTAAAGATATTTCACTATTCATTGTTAATCAGTTCTTAGGCATGACTTCAGGCTGCACGTAATGGAGAGGATGAAGTTGTTGGTTTTGGCGGGAAAAGCAATCGAGTGGGCATATTTGAATTTTATGGCTTCTAAAGTCTTCTCACTGGGAAAATACTTTTCCTGCCTTTGCTCAGTCACGATTTCTACCTTCAATCTTAGTCTTTTTTGGAGCTCAGAATTCTCCAGTGGGGCAAAGCTGACGTTTTATATGATAAAGTCCCCTCGAAAGTAGAAACCTTTACCTTGAGGTTCAGTTAAAGCTCTGCAGGTCTTAGAAGTCATACATTTTCAGACTTTCATGGCGTCTTCTAATGCTTCCACGATCTCAGAGGTAGTACTTAGTGATCAGGACTCATTCACGCAAAGGCCACCAGCAGGGTCCACTACAGGCTCAGTTACCAGTGGTCACTTGGTAACTCCTAGAAAAGGGCATCTCTGCAACTTGTTGTGTTCCTGTAGCCGTGCTTCAGGAGTTCAGCTGACTGACCAGTCCACTTTTCAGTCCTGATGACAAGTGGGAGCTGATCTAGCTCCTCCTGTCTCCACACAGGTCTCAGACAGCAGGCCCAGTCCTCTTGTGTTCTTCCACAGTACAGGACTAGAAAGCGTTCTGATGTGCTGTGAGTAAGTGCCAGTTTTGTAGGACTCGCTAGTCAGTGGGTGGGAAAATTTCCCAAGGGAAAACTTAATCACTTTTGCAGCACTTGCTGCATCTATCCCACAGTGCATTATTCTGAGTAAAATCTTAAATTCCTGAACCCTTCTGCCTTTGGAGATGACTGATGTGCCAGCCATCGGACTGTCTAGGGAAACAAGCAGCACCCGCCTCCTCAATGGCACCCAGCTGCTCTAAAGACTTGTACCTTACCCCACTACTTTGGGATCAAAGGGTTTCTCTTCCACAGGTCTCCCTTTATTCTTAACTTGCAGCCTGTCCTGACCTTGTCCGGGAGCAACAGGCTTCCCATACCCCTGCCCGACCCGACATTGTCCAGCAGCCCGGGCCCCCACCCGGCCCGTCCCCCGCCTGCCCGACCCCCGCCTGCCCCGACATGGGTCCCCTTACATCAGCCTCGAATATCTAGGAGACTCCCATAAGGCTCGGTGACTCCATCAGGCAACTTTTTACCGATACCTCCTATTGCGGATCCAATTATCTCCATTTGGCCTTCATTGTTTCCAAGTAAATACTTTGGAGACCACCGTTTTTATTAATATCAGATGCCCTTGGGTCCCTACAGAGATTCTTTTTTATATAATCCTGCGGCCCTATTTTGAACTACACAGTCGCTTATGTTACTGATTCGACTTTACCATCTGAAATACAGTAATGACGCTTCATCAATCATTCTCCACGTCGGGTTGATACCATAGTGTGGTCCCCCAGCGTGCCTTGTGGGAGTAGCAGTTCCCTCTCCGCCCTCGATAACAAGCATCCCTGGTTGTGTCCCTGTCTCCCGTCCTGATGAAGACCCAAATGCAAGGGATCAATTTCTGCCTGCCTTCTTAACAGGGGTCGAAACGTCGACTGCTTTCTATGTTTTTCAGCTTCATTCCTACAATTACGCTATTGAGTACATCTATGAAGCTTGTTATCTTGTAGTATTATCATTGAACTTAGGTCATTGTTAATTTGAATCAGTCCAAGTGTCTTTGATTGATTGTAGCCTTCGGGCTTTGGTTTTTATGTCACTTACCTTTTCCTACACTCACTTCACTCTTCCCCTTCCCCGTTTCCAGGGCACTTTACTAAAATTGTGAATGTTATATTTAGAATGTTTGCCTCAATAATTGGCTTAGCTACATTGTAAATAAAAACAATGTTAGCAGACTGACCTTCTGTCTTCACGACTTTTCTTGATGGTTTGTAGCTAATTTTCTGTGAGTTTACTGGGACCCCTCTTTCTCAGCATTAAAGAAGTCGAAGCATCTAACAGAAAACATTCTGTCCTTGCGTATTAAAGTGATCCTAAAGGCATATGCTGGTTTACCACCACTGTTGTGGAACTCTGGTTCAGATATTAAACCCACAATGTGAAGCTATTAAGGGCAATTACTGTGTCTGAAATATGAATACTCTTACAGGGTGAAGCAGACTTTTTAAAGTTATAGCTCGACACTTGTTAAATGTCAGGAGAGTCAGATCAATTCCTTGCTAAGCATGGATATTAGAGCTACTTTGTAGATTTAGAAGGCAGTATTCCTAAAAGCTCAGTCTTGCTGTAGACCTTCTGGACTGGTTCTGCAGAACTCATTGCCCTTTGCACATGTTTATTTGTATTGACAGACCCTTTCATCCCCAGGACATTTGCAGATTATTAGCTCAGCGCCCTGAATATGCTTCTCCAGCAGGCAGTTTTCAACTGAAACAAGACTAAATATCATTCTGAACCAGATCAGTAAATGGACTTCGAAGTTCTGGAGCAAACCTCTGGGCGATGATATTGAAGTTAGTTGGAAGTACAAAGTCTCTCGGTGTACCCCTAACACTGAATAGAAATACTTCTTCAGGAGGCAGACAGACATCTTCCTTTGTGCTTCAAGCTCGTTATGCCTAATGGGTCAAATAAGGATGTTAAAAAAAAGAAATCTATTAGCATTGATGGGTGACCCTAACTCAGTCTCTGTAAAGATACCACATGCTCATGCCCCATTGTAGTATAGGTTCTGTTACTAGTGGCACGACAATTCTCTTTGCTTACTTGTCCATGTACAGTGGGAAACCAACCTCTCTTCTGGCCTTTAGCATTCCCAGTATTATGCTCTGCTCTTTGGCAGGGCACAGATATGTGGAAATTCCCTGCCTGTTTGACTTATAGGTTTATTTAAAATATGATCACTATTTCACATCCCTAGTATATTCAGTGTAATTAATTTACTAGGGAATGAAGAATACGTTTTTGCTTCTACTTTACCTTTTAGGCTGTACTTGTAGCCAGAACAATCCTCCCTAACTTCAGAAAAACTATAAAGATGCAGTTGTTCTGTTAACTTCTTTCTTGTTGCAGCTGGAATATCCATATGTTGACAACTATCCTGCTTAGAATTTAGGTTTTTTTTGGAGTGCTTGGCAGTTGTTTCTGTGCTTTGTGACTAGCCATACCAAAGCAACCTGTGTGTCATAGTATACTCTCTCACTTCAGTAAGACAAATCTCATTACTGCTAAATCATTGATACATTATGTTTTCCAGTGAAACAATAAGCTTTGATTTCTACATTTGATTTAAGTATCATTTGATTGGGAATACCATCTTATGTTCCTATTCGGGCTTTGGCAACAATCAAGAGATGTATTCAAATTAAACTAATCCAGTCTTGATTTCTTTTGGCAGGCACAGGTCTACCTGGCACACCAGGCGATACAGGCCCCCATGGACCTCCAGGGCCTAGTGGCAAATGCAATCCAGAAGACTGTTACCCACCAGTGTCACATACTCAGCAACGAGCTAGTGGAAAGTAAACATTTTGTGGAGGAAGCATGATAGAGTGACACAGCAAGTCCTCTGATGTGTAGTTACAAGACCTACGGAACACTTGGCACTGTCTTTTCTACTCTTTGGACTATGAGAGAAAAGGCAGGCTTGGAGGAAATAAATGAATGCTCTGTCTTTACAGAGATATGGAATATGGGGATGTTTATTCCTTACTTCATTCCATCTGTCATTCAGTTTTACGGCTGCTGTGATTCTAATTCTACTTTTCACTAGGAAGGCATGGTGAATGGGACAATCTAGCTCTGTGAACGAAGGTCAGAGCCAAGATATTTTTTGCGATGTTAAAATGGAAGGTTTTGATGTATGCTTCTGATTTTCTGTGAGGAAACAACATTCATGGATCCTAATGATGGGGTGATACCCTTGAATGCATTGCATGGTACATTTTAAGCAACTAAGGAAACTATTTATCTAGATAGTTGTCCGAGAAATCAGTTTATCTTATTAAACATGTCATGGTCAACCTAGTTGTGCAAGCAAGGAATCTTGTTTTTGAATCAGGTATGGTAATTTCATAACAGATTTTTGTAAAAGCTAACATTTGAAAAAGCCCAACAAGTACCATCTGCATCCAAGAGCTGTCGCTTTTTACCTCAGTGCAACCAATAGAAGTACTCAGTGAGCGCAGAAATGCACGCAGAAGTCTTACAACATGCTACGCCTATGCCCTGTCAATAGAATGATATACCCAGTGCAATCAAGCAGTGTTAAAGTTTCATAATTTGCTAAGTGTGCACTATGAGAAACTTGAAAAAGATCTTTCTTTTGCAGAAGTGAAATATGTGTACAATGTGTCATCACATCATTTAGCCCGTTTTGTTAAAACAACATGCCTATGATGTGAAACACTGAAATAACTGAACTTTAAAGTTGCCAAGTTGAATATTTGTATTGCAGAATGCTTTCATGATAATGAAAATGCATTTTATGGTATGGCGAAAATATTAACATTGGGTAGCCTGACAGGTTAAAAAAAAAAGCAAATGGAGAACCATACGCCACCATAATAGAAAACGAGTTGGTGTACTGCAATCCCTATGCTTTTAGTTTCAACCAAAGCTGTGCCTGGAGGATTATGACAAACTCACAGGAAAAGGAACCGAAGATGAGAAAGTTTGTATACATGTCACTAAGGCTACAATATCTTTCATGTGATGATTGCGAAATTGACAGAAATTCATATCTCCATCATCATCGTTTGTGGCCGTTGCTTAGCCGTCTCTCCCGTTATGCACTTCTCTATCACAGATCACTTTTTAATTTCTCCTAAAGTGTGGCTTCTGACTGTATTAATTAATGGCTTTCAGTGAAGAACATAGGCTGAGCTGCATCTACTACCTTCATGTCAATTGAGAATTTAAGAAAACAATCTCTTTGATCTGGCAGGTAATACTCGCAAGCCACCCCTGGATATGAAGGGAAGGATGATAATTGTGAATCTGGCCTGTGCATGGATTCTGAAAGGAAACATGATATGAACCGTAGGTGGCGACTGATAATAGTTTTAAGGACCTTCCCATAAATGGTTTCTTCCAAATGTGTATGTTTTCAAGATGAGTCAATTACCGCATAATGACCATACTCAAATAAACCTGCATGCTCCTGAAAGGGCATCTATTGACTCACAAATGGTTCCTGCTATCTTCATTCCTGAAGCCCATATTCAGTGCAGACATTGAGGAGATGTTTTTGTTTGATGTCTCTGAGGCATAGAAACTTCAGAATACCTGGATTATAAAGTCTGCTGGAGCTTTTTAGGTAACTCATTAGTGCCTCTTGCCACACATGTGTT